>NC_133783.1:22077898-22090720 GCF_003597395.2 Chelonoidis abingdonii
AGCTACAACTCCTGGGCACTTCCCCATGGCTTCTCAAACACCTTCTTTATCCGCACACGACTCCTCCTTAGTCTGATAAATGCTTGTCGTCCTAAATCCTCCAGCATACACTCCCTCCCTGCAGCCCTTGCCTTCGTGCTCCCAGCTCCGCACTCCACTCCGTCCCCTGGCTCCTCCCTGCCTGACTGGTGGTGAGCTCCTTTTAAAACCAAGGTGCCCCTGAATGACCTGCCCTGATTGGCCTGCCAGTGTTCTATTAAAGAACTATAGTCCACGGCCTTCTAGAAAGGTTCATGTGGCTCCAGGTGCCTTGATTAACCTGGAACAACTGCCATGGTTACCAGGTCCTAGGAAATTGAGTGTATCAGATCGCAAGTATCCGTACTACTGCTATGACCATCATCACGTCGCCCCATCAAATAGCCCCCCTCTGCGCAACACCATAGGTTAGCAACTTGGGACTGCCAGGCAGTGTGCTCGGAGAGACAGCTCAAACGCTGATGGTCGCATGCCGATGCGTATGCGAACGTGGAATGGGCAGGACAAAACCACCTGTGACCTTCACTCTCTTCGCGTATTTCTTGCTGCAATCCACTGAAGGGTGCATGTCAAGTCACAATGAGTAAATCGCGCCTAAGAGGTAAAAACGCAGCGTCTCCATGCCCATTTGACGAAGGCCATTCCTCTGAATACTGCATACTTCTGTCTCTTGGAGCAGCTTTTCGGCTTAGGTAGAGACGGAGGTGTCTTCTCACCAAGTCATTTGCGACAGAACCGCCCACACCGGCCATACCTCTGGGAAGCATCTGGTTTGCAATAAAGTACACACTGTTAACATCGTAAGCCGCGACGTCTTGAGAAATCACCACACGCCAAGCAACGGAGAGATTAAGCCTAGGACAGGCTCGTCGGTACTCCTACCAGAAAACTCCCCGATCCTGGCCTGGGGTTCCCTACTCAGAGCGCGCAAAGCAGGGACGTGGGAGCTCATGGCCATTGATGTAATCCGCGCACTCAGACAGTGATCATCCCTGGTTCCTGCATTTGCACCCACAGTCAGAGACTTCGCACTATAATAGTAGGTGCCAGACCCTCGGACCTTCCCGCCACTGGTGTCCCATCTATACAAATCACTTCTGCCTGAGTTATCATATCTAGGGTCTCTGCCTGGCCCTCCCGAAAGTCGCTCTCCCGGACTTAACCTGCCTGAGCTCTCACAGGGCCAGCTTCGTTTCTCCAACGGCTTGCATCACCGTCATGGTGGGCCAGCCTCCGCTCACCTTCCATGTTGTAGTTTCCTCCTGATGGCTGCTCGGTCCATTGCTACTAGCGCGTCTTCTGCCTGGTCAGGATCTGTTCCCAGGCCTTTGCGACCTTCCTTCTTTTTTTTCTCCGGCCTGTGAGGGGCTGAGAATAGATCCTGAGAAGACTCTCGAAAACATGAGGTTACATTCCCCCAAACGATGAGTCGCTGCCAACAGGTCCCCATCTCCCTCCAGCCCTCGGGAGTAAAATTTAAACCTGGAATAGGCCCTCCCAATGACTAAAGGATATGGAAATTTAGGAATTACGCCCACTGTCACTTAATAGGTCCCTGAACCCTATTCCATGATCGTGGGTAAGACTCACGCCCCATGCAGACATGTATGCTACGCGTTTGGCTGTAGCAAGCTGGCACTTTTTACCAGCTTACCCGATATAAGGGTAAGCACTCCCGAGTCCACTAACGCTGGAGCTCTCTCCATTTATCTTCACGGCCGGAGTTTATTGCGGGGCTAATGTAACACCCGCAAAGTGATATAGAGCATGACTTCCAAAATCCCCCAAGAATGCATGCTTGGCCCATCAGTGCTAGGACATTTGTGCTGCCATAGTGTCCCACGCCCCACAGCATAACATTTATAATTGTTTCTAAGCATTCCCCACCATGTGGTAGGGGGTTAATCTCAGGGTCCCCTACGTCAGCCATCCCTCCTTCTGGGCTCGCTGGTTTCATCCCCTCTTCCTCCACCCAAGGACTCCCCAGGGGTTGCTGCCACCTTCCAGGTGGGTGGTGTTTGCCTACGAAAGGGCTTTCTGGGGTAGTCCAGGTCAATTCTGGCTTCTGATCTTCTACCAGCGGATCATCCAGCATAGATTGAAGGATCGTATGGGCCCTACTCTTTGCCGAGACTTGGCAGTGCCCTCACGTACCCGCGATGACCAGAACCTCTTAATATCTCTTCCAGACTCCGGGACTCGTTGCAACCAAACTTTCATGCAAGATGATGAAGGTATCCAGGATGGACACGTCGTCCTGTTACCGCCCAGAGTCCAAGAGGCTACCGAGGTGCTGGCAGAGCCGCCGCGCTACTGCAGTCTACCCAAGTCTCGCTTTCAGCTGGGGAGTCCTGCTGCAGCACGCTCAGTGAAGATCTATTCATAGCAGCCTCTGGCCTCCCCACACAGAATGGGCAAGTATTCCAGACCACTGATCTCGAGGCCAGGCCTCGGTAGGTGTCGCTCTCAAGGCCAGAAGTACTCTACATCACCTCGCCGCGTCACTTTCTGCAGCCAATGCTGGCCCGTATAGCCGCGTCCCATCCTGGCCATGCAGTTCTGTAAGGGTTGACCTGCTACCAGTTCCGCAACATAGCCATTCCTTGGAAGCCTGGTCCATTCAGCAGGCGATTAGTCCTCTTGCGGCAGCGCACTGCTCTGCTGGGCGGCTGCCTGGACATGGGTACCTCCTGCTGGACGCTGAGCTGATCAATCCGGTACTAAGTCCTCCATTGTGGTGAAACAAATAAACCCCCTTTTCTCTGTCACACTGGCACACACCACCCCCTGACACCAGTTTGACAAGTTCCTCCCTACCTGTGGGTCGCGCTTCTTGGCAGATTTGCTCACCTTGTATCTCCCCACAGTCTGTCAAATCCTCTCGTGTCTGATCAGGAGTGGGATTGGGGGAACGCGCAGGCCTGCCCTCTACTGCCGGTTCCAGCCAGGCCCTGTGAGCCAGCTGCTATAGCACCTCCTGGTAACAAGCTGCAGACAGCTACATACTTCCCCTGGCTATTTCCCCATGGCCCTCCAAACACCTTCTTACCTCACCAACAGGATCCCTCCGAGTCTGATAATGCTTGTCTCCTAAATCTAGCAGTTACACTCTCTCAACTCTCACTCCTGCCTTCTGCTCACTCCATCACTGCATCACTTCTCCTCTGGCTCCCCCGCCTACTGGGTGAGCTCCTTTTACCAGTCCTGATTAGCCTGCCCTGATGGCTGCAGTGTCTAATAAAGTACGCTATATCATCGCCTTCAGAGGTCCTAAGTGCTCCGAGTCCTGAGTCATGCAGCTGTTACAGGAGGTACTATAGACAGCTGTAATCCACAGGGCCCTGGGCTGGAACCCGGAGTAGAGGGCGGGCCCGGGTTCCCCCAAACCTCCCAACTCCTGATCAGACACAGGAGGAGTTGACCCAGACTGTGGGGAAGATCACAGAGGTGAGCAAATCTGCCAAGAAGCGCAGGACCCACCAAGGTAGAGGAGGAACTTTGTCACAAATTTTAATATCTAATCATAGGTTTACCAGAGTTCTGGAGAACTATAAAAAAGTCAACCATATAGCTTTTATTGAACTAATATCCTTACACTGTTTTGAAGACAGCTTGAAGAATACTCCACTAATAATTCAGAAGGCTTTGCTATCTCAGGCTAGCCTGATCAATTAAAAGAATCAAATCCTTCTTAATCTGTTTATATTGTTCACCGTTATTTACTCTGTTATAAATACATAAGATCTTCCATACTGAAACAAATCATTGCTCAGAATTCTTTCCAGAATTCTTCTTCTTGTAGTGGCCTGTATTTGATGGTTCATGGGAAGTCAGAAACATCCCATAAATACACCTATGTCATAAAAAATTCCTAATCCCTGTAAATATACATCTAAAGTACTGGAGCATGAAGGTTGCTTCCTTGTAACTTTTGACCTAAATATCTAGTGAGGATAAATGAGTGCATACTTATTCATATCAGTATTATTATTTGAATTCTCAAAACTGTTTGCCTTGATTTCTGGTAACAGTAAATTCCACAGTTTGATTATGTTTGTACATTGTAAACCTGGCCCTTCCTCACTTTGCTCCCTCTTTTCTATAGTTTACTGGGGTAAATAGCAGCAGTGCAAGCCCTATAGTACACTGATGTAGTGGATCTTCATTGGAGCTTTTACTAATGTGAACTGGTATAGATTGGGCCTGGTATAGATTGAATTTAATTTGGTAGGTTGTTTTTCAGTAGGATTAACATTGTTTTTTTTATTTTCCCATATCTCTGTAATTAATAATGTACAAATTGGTTTTTGTGCTCACTCTTGTGGTGTTCGGTGTTGCGGTGTGATCTTGTCAGATCTCAGTTGAAAGTAGCATTTTGCTCAGTGTGTACAGCCAGTGTTTTTGCTTTATTTGGGTCTACCTGTGTCTGACCTTGCATGGATTCGCAAGTAGGGCAAGGGATGGAAGAAGCCTTAATCCTTTGTGCCCCTTCACAGAGACCAGTCACAATCCTAGTCTTTGTACTGTCTGAGTGTAAAGGCTGGGAAGTCAAGCACCTGCCCAACACCTCGAAGACAGAAGGAAATGCCACATGAGTGAGTGGGGTGGAGCATACACTAAGCCTAGATAAATTGTGTACAAGCGGCTGCTCTGGTATATGCTCTTGAAAGACTTTTGACTGAATCAACCAGAATTGCTTTGGGTGGGAGAAGGTATGGGCGAGGTTCCCATTGCTGTGACTATGGCTTCAAAACCACAATCTAACCTGTTATATAAGGACTTTGAAGCCCTTTCTAAATTGAAGATTAATGTGAAAATATTGCCAGTAATATAATTACAATTACCCAGGCCATTCTTCCCTCTGTGATTGAGATAAATTATATAAAGTTCAGCATTTTCAGCAGGAGTACAGGTAATAAAGGTATATTACAGTAAAGGTAAAGGCCTCAATACAGTTGAAGCTCCCTGATTTGGCACTGCCTGGCCCTGACACAAGTGAGAACTTCACATTAGCAGCCCAAATTTACACCACTGATACAAGGTCCCTCATAGGCCTTAGGCCAGTGGTGAATCAGACATAGTGCAATAAAATAAAAGAATAAATGGACACAAGTCAGATATTAGGAATGGCAATATACAAAAACCTGATATATGAACCAAATGAGTGAATACAAATTCTGAAAATGTTTCTCTGATGGTGAAAGCTGCACTGGTTTGAAATTCTAATACAACAGGAAGGGAAGTTGTTTGGTAGCTTGAGTAGGGGCAGCGGGTGTTGAGACTGGATTCTGTTCCTATTTCTGCAAGTCACTTAACCTGTCTGTGCCTCAGTTTACTAATCTGTAAACTGGATTCTTCTTTGAGTGATGGTCCCTATCTGTATTCCACTGTGAGGTTATGCATGCGCCCGGAGCCAGAGAATTTGAAAGCAGCATCTATTGGTCCAAACATGGACCCTGGGTCACCTCGTGTCTCTGACTGATGGGATAAAGGACAGGGAGGATCGACCACTTCACGAGTTCTTTCTCATCATTGCATGCAGAACCTTCACTGTTCACAGCTTGGGCTTCGGTCTACAAAATAGGAATAATCTAATTTGTAAATAGCTTAACATTTTTTATAGTTATTGTTTAGTGTTAGATTAGTCTCCGGGGGACCTCCCCCTGCCTTGTACCCTGTTAGGGTACTGAACTGTGCCCAAAACTCTGGGCTTCAAACTCTTGGCTTCCTGCCCACAATCCTCGGTCAACAACAACCACCAGTGCTGCCTGTATTGCCTTGGGGAAGCTCACATCGCAGCGAGATGCAGTATCTGCTGATCGTTCCCCAGCCGTACCTGAGGAGGGCTAGAACTTCATCTCCACAAACACCTCATGGAGTAGGCCATGAGACTTGAATCAGACCCAGCTCAGGGAAACGTCCCCCTTCTGTATATCGGTCTGATTCAGCAAGCAGTGCACCTCCTACTGCGAAGTGCACCTTTGGTGCTGGAAAATCTACCTCCACAGACCCCACGTGGGGTTTTGTCAGGAAGCTTGAAAGCATTCTCATAACCGTGAGACTAAGTCTTCCTCTAAGTCCACTTAAAAAAAAAGTCGGACTTGACAGTAAGCAAGCCCATTGGCTCGGCCCAGGAGGATTTAGGATGTCCTAAGTCCTCCAGAAGCACAACAAGAAAGTCCATAAGCGTTGGGCTCTGTTGAGACCAGATTGTGTTCTGTCAGTACCACCATCTCTGGCTCCTCCCAAACCCCAGGATCCATGCATCAGTGTTCCTTAGGGAGTCCAGAATACCACTGAGGACCTACCCATGAATTAATCACATCTCTTCAACCAGAAGACAAACAAGTCCCTTCATACCCTGAAGGATTGCAGGCAGGAGTGCTGGAACAATTTTTATAGTGTGGGTGCTGACAGCCATTGAATCAAACTGTAAACCCTGTATATAATGGAAACCACTTCAAGCCAGGGAGTGCAGCAGAACCCCCCACATCTCTTGTTCTAGCACCTATGATTGATGGGCTACCCTCTGCTTGGTGGGGATATACACCAGCTATCGGTCAAATCTAGACAAATGGCTTTGCAGTTTTTCCATCAGAGGCCCTGTGATCCACCACGTAGAAGGCTGAGGGTTTAAAAATCCCTCTTCCCTACACATTGTGCAACAGGTTTGGGATGTCAGTCTCAGCCCCTGGCTTGATGTTATTTTTGACGGGAGCTCAAGTCGCAGAACACTAAGCCCAACACTTTCGTACCCCCACACAAAATTTGGGGGGTCACCTAACACTTTTTTTTCAACATCTGGAGTGTGATAACAATGAACAGGGTGGGTGCAGAATGTCATCCACTCTGACTATACGATAGAGCTTGCATCCCTACTTTCTCCAAAACTCCCTTTCTTATACTTCTTTTCAGAGACCACTGCCATGACAGTATCCTCAAACAATAGGTGAACTCCTTACTGCAGTGAGGAGTGATAGAACTCGTCTCTCTTCAATACCAAGGGAGAGGGTTTTATTCAGCCTACTTCCTGATACCCAAGAAAAAGGGCAGTTTGAGACCAGTCCTCTACTTCCACCATCTCAACTGCTTCATTCGCAAACTCATATTTCGTATGGTCCTGTTGGCAGCGATAATTCCATCTTTAGAAAAGGGCACGTGGGTCACGGCTCTTAATATGAAGGATGCCTACCTTCACATAGCATCTGTGGGCAGGATGAATGACTTTCTCAGATGTATGGTAGGCTCCAACCATTTTCAGTTCAGAGTACTCCCCTTCAGAAGAGCTACTGACCCCGAGTCTTTACCAAGTTATTCTCAGCGGTAGCGGTCAGACATTGTGGTCTCATTGTCTTCCCCTACCTCGACAACTGGCTCCTTGTTGCCAAGTCCTGCCGGGAAGCCTATGTGTTAACTTCCATACTTCTGTGTCTCTTCTATTCACTGGGAATTAGCGTAAACACTGAAAAATCTGTTCTCACTCCCGCACATCAATATCCTGGAGTTGCAAGCAGTCCAGAAGACATGCAAGTCCTTTCTTCTGTTCATCTGTGTTCACTGTTTCCTTATGGTCAGACAACATTACAACTGTCTTCTACATCAGTGGGAGGGTGGAGGGAGAGATTTTCTCCCTGTGTACAGAAAGACTCACCCTGTGGAACTGGTGTATCGCAATCAAATCACCCTATCAACAGTCTGCTTTCCGGGAAAGCAAAATTTCACCTTAACCAGTCCATTCACTTACCTGTGTTCTTTCCAAAACTGCACGCTTCTGCAGAGTAATGAAGATTCCTCTCCCTCAGTGTTCAGCAGGCCTTGGCTTTCTACCTACAGAGAACAAAACCAATCAGGAAATACCTGAGACTGTTCATTGCTAAAGCAGAAGAATCCAAGGGCACGCTATTTCTACCCAGACAATTTCCACTGGCTGCATTCTATTCTATCAGCTTTCAAACGCCCCACCCTGCATGGGATAAGAGCTCATTCCACTAGAGTGCAAGCAACAACTATGGCATCTCTTCAGGAGGTGCCCCTCCATGACATCTGTAAAGTGGCCATATGGGGCTCCATTCACATATTTGTAAGACATTATGTCCTGGTGAAGGACTACTTTGCGGATGGCTCCTTTGGGACAGCAGTACTTTGCTCAGTCCTACTACGGTCTACATCCTTATACCCTCATCTTACTTAGGTACTGCTTGTCAATCACCCATGGTGGAATACAATAAGGACCACCACTGGAAGAAGAGGACATTACTTACTTGTAACTGGAGGTTCTTCAAGATGTGTAATCCCTATTTGTCTTCCACTACCCACTTTCTTTCCCCTCTGCTTTGGATCTTACCTGAATCACAGCAGAAAAAGAACTGGAGAGGCAGTCAGTCCACCCCGCCTTTTATCTTCTTGGTTAGAGGCACAAGGTGAGCCAGGCTGCATGTACGGACCAGCGGACACTGCTTTCAAATTCTCTGGCTCTGGACACATGGTGCACATGCATAACCCCGTAGTGGGATACATATAGGGACCACACATCGTGAAGAAGCTCCAGTTACAGGTAAGGAAACTCCTCTTAGTGCTCATGTAACTATCTCAAAGGGGTATTATGATGCGTAATTAAATTTTGTAAAACACTTCTTGTAAGAAGATCTCAAATACTGCTCTATACATTCAGTATATTAAGGACAATCATACTATGCTCACTTCTCACGGAAAGTCTGCTAGTACTTTAGAGAAGCTTCATCATAGGTCAGATAGGTTAATTCATTTTTAAACATCTCTGTGACAAGGTAAATGTAAAGATATATCACATATTCTCAATGGAAAAGATAAGAATTTAACATGATTTAATAGATGTATACAGCGATTAATGAATGAGGGAGCAGAGGAGAGTGTGCTCCCACTTCCAGTGCTAAAAACAAAGTGAGAGCATGCCTGTCTCTCACTGCCATGTAGGAGTAGCATCCCATTCTCTTTGGCTGGAGCACTGAGCAATGAGAGTTCCCCTTCCTGTTTCAATCTGCTTTAGCCACTGGATTTAGAGGAGCTGATTCCCCACTGCCTTGTGTCTTTTGTAGTTATTTATACCAGTACATAAAAAGCTACCAGATCAGCAGGTAATGTTTAACACCCATTAGCACTCCTGTTGCACTGTTGTAAATGACTACAAAAGTGAAAGGCAGTGGAGAATCAGACTGTATGAATGAGGTAGTTGAAAGATGTTGACACAAATAAACTGTTTCCGCTGCTTGGGAGAGTCAAAAAAGTCTACAAATTAGGGAATTGTCAATAAACAGGCAATTCACACAGAACTCACAAATAGAATAGTTATGGGAATAGATATGCTTCCAATCTAATCCCACCTGGAGACACAAGGAAAACCCTTACACAAAAAAAGACACAAAAAAACCCCACAAGGAGACATTTGAGCACTTTTATGGGACAACAGAGAGAGAGAGAGAGAGAGAGAGAGAGAGGCATGCAGTGCCGGAGCAGAGTGGTGGGAGAGAATGGGGGAAATGAAATAGCCCTAACGAGGACTTGCTGGGTCACGTGATTTTTTTGGTCCAGTAATTTCCTTGTTCTCATATTTTACTTGCAAGTAAAATTTCATATTTAATTGATTTGTGTCCCATTCATACAGTATTTGAGTTTTAACTGATCCATACTGGTAATCTTTAACAAATTGCAAAGTAATTTATTATTCGCACAACAGTTCATCACCTAACATGTTAGGCTTCAACCAAAAAACCTAATTTTTATCTACTTGTGTACCTTAATTCATGCACATGTTAATTAGATAGACTGGCTTATTTTAAGGGAAAATATACATCAAGTAATTTTCATTCACAGAGAACTTATTCCTTATTCCAGAGCTCCTTCAAATGGTTGAGACAATTACTTCAACAATCTTAAAGAAATAATTCAAGTAAGTAGAACTAAAGCATTTGCACAGTTGAAGCAAATTGCACCAATAGCATTACTGAGCTGAACTAAGAAAGAGCAAAGTAGCTCCATATCACTTATATTCTTGAGCTTTTTTAGCAGCAGTGTAATTATTTTGTGGTTGGGAGATGGGCTTTTCCTATTGTTTCTGTTATACTTTTTAGCTTAATTGCTGGAGGAAGTTCAGTTTTTTATGACATAATTCTTTAATAATCCCATTCTAGTTACTGGGCCATGTATTTCCAGAAGAAAATGATGCCCACTTCTGCCTTTTGCAACATATATTGAGCTATCATTTATTTCACAACAACTGTTTATTATATTTCTGCTGACCAAGAGGTTGTTGTCTCATCAGTTACCCATAAAATCTTCCCCTATTACAGTTTATTCACTAAAACATCTTTATTTTAACTAACCACCAAAAGATGAAGTATTTAAATAAGACCTGACGATCTCCTCTAGTGTGATTAGATTGAACCCGTGGATATACCATAATAAATCAGAGCAGGAGACAAACACATTTAATTCTTTAAAAATTAAAAGAAAGTGTCATTTAGTATAAAGCATGATTCTTATCATCAGTGATCCAAAATAAAAGATGCTGGTTAGGAACAACTTGAACACAGACAGACTGAAATTGTGATTTAAAAAAATGTGCAAATTAACATGTTATTTCAGATGCCTACATTTTTACATATGAACAGTAAATATAAATTGTTGTGTCATGCATAGAGTTTACGTTACAAAATAACTCGGTGCGGTGAAAACCAGCTGTAAAATACTGTGAAGATTTGGCATCCTAAGTAGTGCAGGACTAGTAGGTGACAAATGCAACACTGAAAGAAAGTACAAAAAAAAATAATCAAGCATATTGTATGTATGATACCTAGTATAGCTTTGTGTACAAATATGTATGGGACTCCTATCAAAACCACATGGAATGAGTTGTTGGTCTCAGTGCAGTCATCACTGGTTGTTCCTAGAAAAGGCTATAATAGCAGAGAGGGGAAGGATAGAATGGTCATACAGACTCAGTTAACACTCATGTCCAAAAGTTGTCTTTTTAGACTAGGACTGATGGATGTTGGCAGAACACTGTGGGGAGTTGGTCCTCTTTGCTGCCTTTACTTAGTCTGAGACTAGGAGGTTTCAATCTGCAGTGCTTAGTCCACTACGTTTAACAAGTTTTAGATTTCACTTAAAACATTCAAAACACATTTTATAGCTTACAGTCATTGTAAATTAGGCAATTTTCTGATGAGTGTGTTACAGTTTGGCCAAAATGACCTTTTGAAAATCTAGCCCTAAATGGCTGCAAAATTTAATCTTGTAAAATGAGTAAGTTTTTTAGTTAGAAAAACATCTAAAACCATTGCAAACCCATTTTATTCACTGTATAGTTGCACACTAAGTAAATCACCCATCCATCGTACTAGTTTTAAGTTATTTGCTGGCTTTATAGTTTGTATGTCAAATTTCGGCCCAATAAAATTAAAATGGCAATTGAAAAGTTAATTAACTTTTAAAAGTTAATTGCCATTTCCATTTGTTTTCAGATAACACAGGCAGTACTTTCCCTAGTATTTATTGTGTGTGTATGTGTTTGCATTCCATCTTTTATAATAAAACCTTAAAAGTCTGAAAATTATTTCTTTTCCTAACAGCTTTATCCTTTCACATCCTGCAAATATTGATTTCCTTTCTCCCTCTTCTATACAGTAAGGAGCAAAATTAATCAGATGGTAGCAACAGATTATTTACTTTCTTATTCTGTCAATTGCATCACCAGCATCATAAGTAATTTCAGCAAAACTCTTGAGAGGTTTTGCCAACTAATTTCTGCACTTTCTGCAATCTGGAAAGCAAATTTAGCAACTAGCTTTGATATGTTCATAGCATATCTCCTTTAATATCCTGTATACATGTGGTCCAATGTAACTAATAAGTAAGATGAGATTGATTTTAAGCACTTTAATTGCCAATTCATTTACAATTGAAAACACAACCATCCTGTTCTGCATAATTGTATCAATGTGTTCTGTTGAGGGAGGACCATTATAGTAAACAGATACACTAACTGTCTGACAATGTAGAAAATCAGATGAACTAGTGTGGAGGCAGGCAAGGAGGACCCAGGTGTACAAATATCTGGAAGCAAAGTGATGCAGAGGGAATGGAAGAGCCTAAGAGATACTGTAACAGATAAATGTCAGGAAGCAGTTGTCTTACCTAAGAATAAGAAAATGCTGCTGTGACTACTTTGATAACCAAGGGAAACGGAGAAATTATAATAGTGAAAATAATAAAAAAGGAAAGGAGGAAGACATTAGTATGTGGTATCAATAAAAACTGGCACTGAGAAAAGTTGAATGGCAAATGTGAAAACTGAATTAACTACAGGAAATAAATTTAGTTTTAAAAGTATATTAGGGGTAAATAACAAGTCAAGCAGAGATCAGAACCAAAGTTAAATGAGATGGGGAATTCAATATTAGAGTGTTCATGTTTGCTGCAGCACTCAGTAACTTCATCTCAGTCTTTAATAAAACATTGAGAATATGGAATTTGTGTTATATTCTAATGAGAATTTTATTAGATTATTACTGCTGTTGTATGTTTGATGTTGATGAAAAGAACTGATAAATAGTGAAAGAATACATGCATCTAAGGTAGGGGTCTGCACCCTTTCAGAAGTGGTGTGCCAAGTCTTCATTTATTCACTCTAATTTAAGGTTTTGCATGCCTGTAATACATTTTAATGTTTTTAGAAGGTCTCTTTCTATAAGTCTATAATATATAACTAAACTATTGTTGTATGTAAAGTAAATAAGGTTTTTAAAA
>NC_133783.1:22091295-22110469 GCF_003597395.2 Chelonoidis abingdonii
AAATACTTTACAGGGTAATCAGATTCATATAGCCCAGAGGAACCCCCTCTAGCCTTAGGTTCAAAGTTACAGCAAACAGAAGTAAAATCCTCTCAGCAAAAAAGGAACATTTACAAGTTGAGAAAACAAAAATAAGACTAACACGCCTTGCCTGGCTATTACTTACAATCTGAAACATGAGAGACTGATTCAGAAAGATTTGGAGAGCTTGGATTGACGTCTGGTCCCTCTTAGTCCCAAGAGCGAACAACCCCCAAAACAAAGAGCACAAACAAAAGACTTCCCCCCACCAAGATCTGAAAATATCTTGTCCTCTTATTGGTCCTCTGGTCAGGTGTCAGCCAGGTTTACTGAGCTTCTTAACCCTTTACAGGTAAAAGAGCCATTAACCCCTAACTATCTGTTTATGACAGTAACTTTAATTCTTGGTCCAGTACTAAAGCAAACAATAAGAGAGTCAATATGTAAGCACTTAAGAGTAAAACTTGATGAACAATAAGCAGTATGGATTCTTATTTACAGATCGTGCCAGTCACTCAGATAATTACCAGTTTATAGTAAAATTGAATGCAGTGATCTTAAGTTATTTAGATTTCAGTAAAGCATTTGATACAAGCAGGCATTTGAATGTAACTGAGAAATTGGAAATCCCTCTGATATTAATAGCAGTAAAAAAAAAAGGGGTGCTCTAAAGGACAAATCATCAAAACAAATCTGAAAGTGCCATTTTAAAAACAGTATTTCTTTGTATATTTGATTGAATTACATCATACTTGTTCAGTGCAACAAAGTAAAATGTTGAAAAGACTTAACATTTTAAAAATCTGAACACAGATACACTGTCTTGGTGTGGTAAAAGTAACTGAATGTTAGCAACAACTTTACCTTTCTACCTTCAATCTAAAGCAAGTTAGCCAATATCTAGGACTGACATTTGTAAAATTTGATTTCTCTACTCATCCGATAGTATTAATGATTGATTGCATTTGTTTCCTGTCACAGATTAAGTCAGTGCAGTTAGGATTTTTAAGTGACATCGAGTACCCAGTTCTCAATCAGTTCCATTGAGTGGAATAGCATCCTTCCCCACTGAATTGGTATATTTTGGTGAAGCATAAAGTTTTTGCCTAACTCAGTTTGGGCATATTTTGCAGGCTACAGGATCTAAAATGGCATCTGTGATGATACTTTGTTAAATTTATTAGTCCTATTTTAGTACATATTTTAGCTTATTTATTTGGCTCTCATAAACTCTAGATGCAGTAAATACAATTAAAAACAAATCTTACCAAACAAAATAAGTTCAATAGGTTATAAACCTCAAAACTATACTTGTTAATCTCCCTAACAACCAACATAATATCATGTCTTCTTTTGTAACCTTACCCTGTTCAGTAGCATCCTCTGTTCTGCCCAGGAAACAGCTGGGATTACAGGTAAGTTTTGTGTGGTATCTTGAAGGTTATGAAATCTAGATCTGGAGGAATCAATGCCTCCTGTTGCACAGGGAGAGGTAGTCTCTTCAGTAGTGAGGACCCAAATCATCTAGGACTTTACAGGTCAAAACTAGTACTTTAAGTGTTCCTCAGAAATCAAGTGAAACCTTGATTTTACTTGCTTTGTAGAATGCCTGGTCAGAAGTCAAGTGCCACATTACTTCTGATCTCAGAGTGCATTGGAAAAGAATGTGATGTTGGAATGTTTTAGGGTCTCACTTGTAAGAGCAAATCCCATGGAAGGAAGGAGGAGCAGTCCAGCTGGCCAATACCCAGGATTCCAGAAGCCCATCCCTGCACATGGGGAAAAACAGTGGACAGCTGACTTGCACCTACATTATAATAGTCGAGGCTGTATTGTAAGCCCTGAAGAGGTGTATTATCAGGGCTGCCCAAGAGGGGGGCAAGTGGGGCAATTTTTCCCTGGACCCCGCAGGGGCCTCCACAAGAGTTTTTTGGGCCCCTGTAGCAGGGTCCTTCACTCGCTCTGCGGGACCCAGAAAACTCTTGCAGGGCCCGGACCCCCGGAGCTTCTTCTGCTCCGGGTCTTTGGTGGTCAGGGATCCTTCCATCCCGGGACGGAAGGAACCCCCGCCTCCAAATTACTGCCGAAGACCCATATATTATGAGTATACCATATGCTCTTAATTGTATTGTGTTGGTTTGATTTCTGCAGCCTTAGTGACTTCTGCTCTTTGTATCCAAGGTAAGGTACTTTTCTCGCCTGGAGGGGACAATCTAGTTGGAATTCACCATGAGGCTAAATAGTTACGTCCAGTTCCTCCCTGCCAGCAGATGGTGACAGTGCTGCTAGAATTCTGGTGTCCTGTAATTCCCCATATAAGTAGAGCATGCCAGCTCACATTCCACAGCTGACTGGTTGAAATCAGTAAAAAACAAACCCTGTCTCTATTAAGACCTACTCATTCCACAGCAACACCATATCCAACTTTAATTCATATCATAGCAAACATTAGTGGGATGTCTGCATGGCTTGAGGGCAAATCCGGCAAACGAAGTTAGCAGGTAATTCTTGCAATATATCAACCCCTCTAGCGAGGCAAATTGCCAGAAAGAAAGGAAGGAAGAAAGAAAGAAAGAAAGAAAGAATGTCTTAAGTCTCAGAGTGACGTACGTAACTGTGAGCGCTATTACATCCTTTTATTCATGGATTCCCAAAGAATTATTTGCAGGCCAAGAGCAGCATGTTGAGCTCTATAATACACAGGGCTGCCCAGAGGATTCAGGGGGGCTGGGGTCTTTGGCGGCGGGAGGCCCCCGCTTTGGCGATAATTCGGCGGCGGGGGGTCCTTCCAGTCTGGGACCCACCGCCAAAGTGCCCAAAGACCCGCAGTGGGGGCCCCCGCCGCTGAATTACTGCCAAAGCGGGGGCCCCCACTGCGGGTCTTTGTGGCACTTTGGCGGTGGGTCCCAGACTGGAAGGACCCCCCGCCGCCGAATTATCGCCAAAGTGGGGGCCCCCACTGCGGGTCTTTGGGGCACTTTGGCGGTGGGTCCCAGACTGGAAGGACCCCCCGCCGCCGAATTATCGCCAAAGCGGGGGCCTCCCGCCGCCAAAGACCCCAGCCCCCCTGAATCCTCTGGGCAGCCCTGTGTATTATAGAGCTCAACATGCTGCTCTTGGCCTGCAAATAATTCTTTGGGAATCCATGAATAAAAGGATGTAATAGCGCTCACAGTTACGTACGTCACTCTGAGACTTAAGACATTCTTTCTTTCTTTCTTTCTTTCTTCCTTCCTTTCTTTCTGGCAATTTGCCTCGCTAGAGGGGTTGATATATTGCAAGAATTACCTGCTAACTTCGTTTGCCGGATTTGCCCTCAAGCCATGCAGACATCCCACTAATGTTTGCTATGATATGAATTAAAGTTGGATATGGTGTTGCTGTGGAATGAGTAGGTCTTAATAGAGACAGGGTTTGTTTTTTACTGATTTCAACCAGTCAGCTGTGGAATGTGAGCTGGCATGCTCTACTTATATGGGGAATTACAGGACACCAGAATTCTAGCAGCACTGTCACCATCTGCTGGCAGGGAGGAACTGGACGTAACTATTTAGCCTCATGGTGAATTCCAACTAGATTGTCCCCTCCAGGCGAGAAAAGTACCTTACCTTGGATACAAAGAGCAGAAGTCACTAAGGCTGCAGAAATCAAACCAACACAATACAATTAAGAGCATATGGTATACTCATAATTTCAGAAGAGCCACAAAAATAAAACTCAGACAACTGATAAATCTATTTGCCATCTTTATGACCTGAAAGGCAATGTATTATAATGTGGTTTGGGGGGCCAATAAAGGTATCACATTGTTTTCTGCATACATAAAGCAGCAAATTCCAATCATATTGCACTCCAGGGAGGTATGATGGCTGTATAAATTATTTTCCTGTTCATCATATTTTCTGAACTGTGCATTTGCAGTTTAGAAAGGTATTAGAGCTCACAAAGGACAACCTTCTTTTGCACTGAGAAACTGAGGTATTAACCTTTCTCGTACGAGTTATGAAGCCGGAGAAACAGAAAGACTAGGGAGACTAGAAATATTAAATATTTTATATTGAACAATTAAATTAAATCTTCCTTCTCTTGTTGAGTTGGAAGAACTATGTTTTTAAAAAGTTTATAAAATATTAACTGTCATGAATTCTGAATTATTTTTATTGTATATCAGGCACAATAAACTTCCTGTAAATACTTCCAACCTAGAGCAAATGGAAAATGAAGTATTTTCCTACTCTTGTTATTTTGCCTATGTAACAAATTGTGGTTGCTTAGTCACTACCAGGACTGTTTTTGAGGATTGGTACTGCAATTAGAAGTACTTAGTAGGCTTTTTGTTAAATTTAAGGTATATCAGTGTTTGTTACGTGTATTATTCAGCTTTCAATTTAAATGATTTGAAGCTGCCTTTCTCTTACCACAAGTGAGCATAGTGCCTACTTTTCCAACTAAGCTGGCACAGTTTGCCTCTGAATCCATTAATATTAAATCTGTTCAACACCCTCTGTTTGTTTGTGATTTTTTGGGGAAAATGCAAAGGTGGCTGGCCCCTCACATTAACTAGTCAGAATGTTTCATATGCTTATGGATGATTAGGTCAAGGATTGTGTACTATAGTTAGACTCGTGTGGCAACAACAAGGAGGCTGGGTCATTAATCTGATAGGCAACCCACATATTGACCCAGACATTAAAAGTGTCATAAGGGCAGGTGAAGGCCTCTTGCCTTCTTGCATTTGCACTATCTTGCCCACATGCTGAATGTTTGGGTTTTCTGTGTAGTGTAGTGTAATGAATGATTGTGTCCTTGTATATTATTGCCTGTATTTCTGTCATGATGTCACGGTTGCCATACTGTGCCTGTACATGCTTGTTACTGCATTTGTGATTCATGACTTTCTCACAACTTTAGGGTTCATATATATGATTTCTGTACTACTTGTCCTTTGTAACAGATAATCCTAGTTAGCAAAAGGGGGTAGTCAGGTAAATAAACTGATTGGTTGATTTGCTGTCTCACACAGATACTAGAACAGAATATCAGCAGTTTTAGGATCAAATGTCTGCAACAGGTGTGGGGGGTACCTCTCAATAGTTCAGTTTTGGGTGTGAATGGACTGTGAAGAGGAGATTTGTCCCAGTATTACCCATGAGAGGTCCAAGCTCCTACTATGTGGTTATTTAAACTCATAAATGGAACCTCAACCCTTCAGTGGGAATGGCAATGCCCTATGGAGAGACTGCTGTACCCCATCAGTTTTATTTGGAGAATATGAGTCCTTGCCAAGCTAATTTTAATCTGCCTGTTATTATTTAGTTATTTGTTGTTTATTACATAATGTATCTTTGACTCTAATCATGGCAAATACCTACTGAACAGATAGGAGTAGGATAGCAAGCAAATTTTTCCTTAATTTTGCATGTCTTATAAAGTCAATAGTACTCCTGATTATCTATTATTATTTGTATTACTAGGCATGGACCAGGACCCCATTGTTACTCCTGGGAGAATTCTGTGCCAAAAATTTAAAAATTCTGTGCATGATACTTTAAAATTCTACATATTTTATTAGTCAAAATAACACATATAATGATGCCATTTTCAATTATTTTGATAATTTATTTAAAAATACTTGTTAGGAAATATGTCTGTAACACTACAGACAACAAAAAAGATTCAGGAAATGTTTTTCGACAAATAGATTCCTTAGTAGGCATATTAATACAGAACTTTGAGTAATAATTCATTTAAACTACAATACAGAAATGTATTTCCTGCCCCCCTTAGAAACAGTCCAAAGGCTTGGGAGAGTCGGGGTAAAGGAGGAGCTGAGGGAGAAGGAAGTAATTGTTGGGAAGCAGCCTGGGAGTGAACCTGGAAGGTTGTTGGGTGTAGATGGGAGAAGTATGGAACAGGGTTTTTTTGGGGGGGTGGGTAGAGATTGTTAGGAAGTTGGGAAGCGTCCCCCATACAGACCCTGGCTGACCCTTAGCCTCTCTCATTCAGTCAGGCACATCTACCCCATCCCAACGTGTCCCTGCACCCCCTCCTGGTGTCCCTATTTGTCCCTGCACCCCGACTCAGCCACCCTTCCTTTCCCCATCCCCATGTGGCCCTGCAGCCCTCTGCCCCCCTGTTTCCATGTGGCCCTGCACCCTTAGTCAGCCACTCCCTCCCCCATCCTCAAGTGGCCCTGTGGCCTCCGCCCCATTCCCATGTGTCTCTGCACCCCCCACTCAGCCACCCCCTACTCCCATCCCCATGTGGCCCTGTACTATCACTGTCACCCACTCCCCCTGTCTTTGCACCCCCACTTCCATTCCACCTCTGCCCCAATCTATCCTCCCTATTAGCCCATCTGAATTTGGGGGTGCCTGTGACCTCCCCCCCAGCAGCCTCATGTACCCCACACTCCTTGTCTCCCCCTATCCTGTTGCTCCCCACCTGGCCCCACGGGGAGGATTATGTGAGGAACACAGCCTCTTCTCTGCCCTATCTGCAGGGCTTCTCCCACCAAGGAGTAGCTGTCTTTTGTTCTGGCAACACAGCAGCCCCTAATGGGCGAAAGGCATGACTGCAGCCCCTCTCCAGCAGAACATATTTTCTGCAGAGAAAAAAATATTCTTGAGTGGGACATGAATTCTGCATGTGCACAGTGGCACAGAATTTTCCTGGGAGTACGCTGTGCTAGGTGCTGTACAAACACACAACAAAAGATGGTCCCTGCCCCAAAAAATTCACAGCTTAAATACAGAGGAATTAGAAGTGCATCCGACGAAGTGGGTATTCACCCACGAAAGCTCATGCTCCAAAACGTCTGTTAGTCTATAAGGTGCCACAGGACTCTTTGCTCCTGTTATAGAATTCTGCATGTGCACAGTGGCACAGAATTTTCCTGGGAGTACGCTGTGCTAGGTGCTGTACAAACACACAACAAAAGATGGTCCCTGCCCCAAAAAATTCACAGCTTAAATACAGAGGAATTAGAAGTGCATCCGACGAAGTGGGTATTCACCCACGAAAGCTCATGCTCCAAAACGTCTGTTAGTCTATAAGGTGCCACAGGACTCTTTGCTGCTTTTATAGATCCAGACTAACACAGCTACCCCTCTGATACTAGAGGTACTTAGTATCCCTTTTTTCCCTTTCTGCAGCATCACGAATAATATAAGCCTGTATTCTGTCTAGTCTTCAGTATGCGATATCAAATGAGTGAAGTTGGCTAACTTATTAAATTATGTGACCAACAGAACACAGTCTAACTTCCAAGTTCTCCTGAAGTTATTTTAAGGCCTATATTGACATAAACAGCATCAAGGAAAAGTCTTACTCATAGTTTGATTGCCAAAAGGGAGAAAACAATGTGCCTCTTTTTTCACTGCTTTCTTCTAATTATATGATCTCCAGTAATAACTACAGAAACTATCCTAACACATAAGTATATGTAATTTTGTGATATGTTCTTTTATGTACCTGCATTTTACTTTTTAGAGGTAGTCTTGTCATTACAATATCAATTCACAGGAGAGGTTAGGTTTTCAGTGGATCAATTATACCAGGATTGTCATTTTCCCCTATAATTATTTTCTTTTTAACCCATCTTCCGGATTGTTTCTACCTAATGGGGCACAGAAAAAATTTCCTGATTTCTTACACAGCCCAGAGTGCAATACAGAAACATTTTCCACAGAAGAGGGTAAGATATGGTCCTCTCCAGAGCCCATGATTGTGGGACCTCTTTGGGCAGTAGTGGTTCCTACTAGAATGTTTCAAATCTAGGGCATTGCAGCATAGAGAATAGAAATCCACAATTAATACAGAATGTTTCAGTAATACTAAGCTTGTGATATAAATGAGCTAAAGTTAGGAAGTTCCAAGTTTATAGAACATTAACCTTGGCTCTTCTTGTTTTTTGCTAGCTTGTTTAACAGTATTAGGGCTAAATTTTGCTGTTAATTAAATGCATGCAACTTGCATTGAAGTTAATTGGACAGGTCCCAAAAATGACTCTTGTTGATTTCAATGGGAGAAGTACATACATAGCTGTTGTTTAAGTATTTTTGTTTTGTTTGTTTGTTTTTTGTTTTGAATGTAATTTATTTATTTAGTAATGCATAATAAGATGATATGGTGAGTCAGTAAGGGTTTATTTTGCGAGTAAAGATGTGGCATCAAGATCTTAGAAATATATCCTTTCCTAATCTAAGAATGAATAAAATGATTCTTGCAGGTGATACGAAGAAGTAGTGATGAGGAAAAGTTGCTGTGCTTGGTACGTCAGCGTGCGGGACATCACTGCCAAACTGCCGTCATAGTGATTCTGATTTTGGCCTGGGAAGGGATTCCTCATCTTCTGGCTGATACATTATATAAAGAACTGACACAGAGTCTCAGAAAATATGGCTGTCCCACAAGCCGTAGATGTGCATTAAATGAAGAGTAAGTGACGTTCATAGCACCTGTTTATTTTCTCCTTTTTTTGTAGGTTGGTCTGCATAAAAGGAAACATATTTAATTTAAAAATCAAAATATATAAGCTTATTTAAAACACAAACCACTGGGTGTCATTTTATTGTGATGTTCAATTCCTGTTATTCACTAAGGACCAGACTGTGCACCAGATATGCATGTGCTAAGAGAGTACACGGACTGCTCCCTCTATTTACATCCAAGGCCTCTCATCACCCAAAGAGATGGGAAGGAGGAGAAATGTGACTGCCACCCTGTATCAGTTTTGGCTGGACTATGAGTGGAAAGCACACTGCACCTCCCTGAGGAACAGCACAGTGTGTAAACATACTCTGTATGGTGGGAGTCCCAGAGGAATTGCATCTCCTGGTGGTAGAGTTGCTCCAGGACTTCCCCCTCAGGCAATATGGCTCTACCCCATTATCAGTGCATGTCATATCAGGTACAATCTATCCCATAATGTCTCTAAATGGGGTGGTTTTTAAATTATATGTAAAAATTTTTCAAGCTCTCTTGTAAATGGAAAATTGTAAGTGTCTTACGCGTTTTAGCTAGCTGTACCCACATTTTGTATTGATTTTGATTTCCCCTGATTGGATGGTTTTGTGGGTTTGTTTTTGAAGATTGCCATTATCTTATATGTTGCAACATGGGGCTTCTGAAGTAAATGCAGACACCAAGATACTGGGGGGATGATGGAGGTCTCTTACTGTTTTTTTTTTTCAAGACAGAAATAGAGCATACTTCAGTAGTTTTGTCCTATTCCACACTCACCTTGCTCAACTGTCTCCACAGTTCTCCTAGGTACCCAGCTATGAAAGAACTGTCTGCTTTTACAGGCATCCATGGCTCAGCCATCCTCAGAGCAATGTTACCAGCTTGGCTTCTTCGAGTCAGTTCTCATCTTCCCAACAGCCTGGCTGTCTCTCTCTTTCGCCACATGAGTTTTCTATACAGATGTCCAGACTTTAAAAAAGACAAAAACAAAACCTTTCCCTGCATGCTCTAAGGTTCTGCATTAGTTGGACCCCTGCTACATTCCTATTGATGCTGTGCTGCTCAGAATAGAGTAGGTTCTGATCAAACTTCTTGAGCTTTGTAGGTGAGAGAGCCTGGGAACTCAAGCCTGGGATGTTCCTTTCCACATCAGAAATGAAACTATTTCATCCCATTGGTTGGTAAATGGACTGGAAAGTTTATAGCAGCCCAATGAGACCCTAAGAGCAGCTCTGCCTCAGTGCAGATTCTTGGAGGCCCTGTCTGTAATCAGAATCCTTTTACAACTCTTCAGTGACTTAAATCTAATTTATTTTTAATGGTTTCTCCACGTTAGCATGCTTTCATTTCAAAATGTGGATGACTTTCGATATACTTGTTCCATACACAGTCAGAGCTGTGGACAGTATTTATTGGGCTGCAGGACAGCTATAATTAAGAGTGGTACTTACTTGCATTTTTTTTTAATTAGTCAAAGCTGGAGAAGTCAAAATTACAGTAGGGTGGGTATAACAAGGAGATATATATTTTCATGTTAGATAAAAGTTTTGAGGCTTGAGTTACTTGTGAGTGACTCTTGAAAAACAATAAGCCAATCATCATTTCATAAATAGATAATTATTAACAGAAACAACTGATTAAAGGTTTCAGATATATTTATAAATCATTCAGTTATTTCATTATGGATTATAAAAGTCATGTAAGTAATTATGTATCTAAAGAAGGTTTCTGTTTTGTCGACTGATTGTCATGCAATTACCTGTCTTGTAGCCGCACTTGTGCATGTCAAGGACTTGATCCTGAAACTTGTGGAGCCTCATTCTCATTTGGCTGTTCATGGAGTATGTATTTCAATGGCTGTAAATTTGCCAGAAGCAAAAACCCCAGGAAATTTAGACTTCTCACAGATGACCCTAAACAAGTAAGTTCTTTCTCTGAAAAGAATTTGATAGGAATGTTTAGAGAACTAGTGGTAGAGTCTACAGATGTCCACTTTCTCACTCACATATGCATACATTCACCTTTGCCTGCACCCCTTCCACCATAGAACTTATACGTTTACCTTTCTCACCACTTGATGAAAATTCAGTGTATCTTGCTATGCAATGTAATGCCCTAAAAATTATTTTCATATGGCTATTATGTGTCTCTTGATTTGTTCCTGGGTGCAGGTTTAGCAACACTGTGTAATTTTATTTGTGTTCATGTGAAATGTACTATGTGAACATCTAGTAGAACAAAAAAATATTTTTACAAGCAGTAATACCAGAGTAACATCTTTAGAAAGGCTGTTACAGACTTCACTCCTAGATGCCTGTACATTGTGTCCATTCAGGGCTCACCCAAATAAAAAAGGGTAAAGCTCTGTTGGACACCCAAAGATTGCATTCCTGTAGTACAGTCTCCCTATCTTGTGTTAGAATAAATTATTGGCTTCCCTGGGTTCTGCCTCTTTAACACTGCCGTCAGCCCAGCTGATGGACTGGTTCGCCTATCTACCACGTATAATGGACTGGTTTTCTTTTGGGTATCATGCCTCCATGAGACCTTGAGATAATACATGCCCTTAAACATGGTACAGTCAAATAATTGTTTAATTATTGCATGTGAACATGATTGATGAGGGACAGCTTGTATAGTACAGGAAATATAAAAACTGATTGTATAGAAAGTAAACTACTAAAAAATGTCTGGTGGATTTGTTTATGGTGTTGGGAAGCTTTTTACAACGAAAGGTGAAGACCATTAAACTTATGCTCTTAAAAATGACAGCTGACTCCGGTCTTACGCAGTGACTGCTTGCTCACCCAGCATGAGGTAATGTGAAAATAACCTCAAGGTTCCTTTTGTTCTGATCTTAGCTGTCTCTATCCTCACTTCTCTCTGGAGGTCTGAGGGAAAGGATTGTTTGCACCTTGACCAGATATCCTGATATGCTTCAAAATACATATTGTTTAAACACATCATATGCAAGTTGCCATTATTCTTAGGTAATTGGATTCAATATATACTTGTATATTATTTCATCAGTGAACCACTTCTACTACTCTGTCCCACCCACTGCTGCCACAGAACCCAAACATCCAACTTGTTCAGGTTCAGACAATAAGGGTGTTTTCATGCTTTTTTGTGCAGTTTTGACATTCATTCCTTCTCAAAAGTCAGCCTTGAAAAACCCAAATCTTCTGTATA
Organism: Chelonoidis abingdonii; assembly: GCF_003597395.2. Lineage (NCBI taxonomy): Eukaryota > Metazoa > Chordata > Testudines > Testudinidae > Chelonoidis > Chelonoidis abingdonii. The sequence continues at coordinate 22,102,975 of NC_133783.1, forward strand.
CCACTGAAGCTAAATATTTCCTATAAGTCCTGCATTTTTCACCTCTCCACTCGCAGATAATGAGTTCCAATTCCAATTTAAAAAAAATACAGGAAAAAATTCAGGGAAAAGTCATCACAAAACCTTTATTCCCTTCTTTTGGGTTTGTCACTAATTCTAACAAGTAGGTATTTCTTCATCTTAGCTAAATGTTGGATATTGATCATTTTGCAGATGACATAAAACTAGGAGGTATAGCAAATAAAGAAGAAGATAGATTCAATGTACAGAGAGATTTGGATCGTTTGATCATTTGAGGCACTGGACGGAGTCAGATGAGGTTTAATGTAAAGAAGTGTATGATAATACATTTAGGTAAGAATAGCATATAGTATAGATTTAAACTAAAGATGTGTTACCTAGAATACAGTCGAGAAGAAACATGGATTAGCTCTAGATAATAAATTGATTATTGTATGAATTCACAGTGTGATGCCATTATGTAAATCTAATTCAAGACTGAAATGCGTGTGTGCATGTAGCTACACATGCACTCTCCGAAGGAAAAGTCTCATGCAGAACATAAGTTATAATGCTTTGCTGCTTTGTAATGTGTTTGTAAGGCTGCAATTGGAATTGCAAGTGCAAAAGTCTGGTCTTCACATTTAAAAAAATAATCAGGAGCACATCACCCTATTCCATCTGCCTTCTTCGATTTCCCCAGCCACTTGCTGATTTTCTTGGGATGGCCATTCTTCAGGAAAAACACACACATTTTGGGGCAAGTAATAGAGCTTAAATACTACCCCCTCATGGAAAGGCATCTAGTTTATCCAATTTTCATAGCTCTGTTTCTGTGAGGAAAAGAGTCCTGTCCCTCTAACTTCCTCAGTCCATGCCCTAATTGAGACCCCTGCATACCTTCCTAGGCAGTCATTATCCGATAAAACAATCAAGAGCTGTGGTGCAGTGGGAGGAGCTATCTCCCGAACAGGAGTTAAAGATGATGTACTAAATTGGTGGGATGACTGCAGATATAAAGCAGCAGTAATGAGTAGGATTTTTCAGGTGGAGCAGATCTTTTACCAGTTTAAATCAAAACGAGTTTCCACAAGCAAAAACATATTAAAAAGGTTCCCCGAGATGGGGTTCTCCCAGTACTCAGCACATGGGTGTGCTAGCATTCCCACAGGCATTAACTCACTTCTGTCTCTGGAATGTCTGCTTTATTGCTCTTCCTAGACTACCTGTGCAAGTGAAGGGGAATATGAAACTGAAGTTAACCCCTTATGTACTGGTTATGAAGTAGTGCCCCCTATTCACTAGCAAACATGAATTGTATACTACTCTGTTATTTGTTTGACTATTTTAATTTACAGTGTTTTTACCAGTTTTAACACTCTGCCATGTCAAACAGCAGGTTTATTTTAACCACAGGAACCACAGAAGTAAAATAAATAAAATATAAAATTGAAGCCATGTTCATTTTGAATTTCCTGACTTTGATGGTTTGTGTCCGTACCTCTCCAAACTGGGCTAAATGTTCCAAGTAAATTATAACTTTGTAAATATTTTTGTCTGTAGGAAGAACATCTTGAAAATAATTTGCAAACTTTAGCTACTGATGTGGCTCCACTTTATAAGAAACTTGCTCCGGATGCTTTTCAGAATCAGGTAGGTCTGTGAGATTCAGGCAGTGGTGATAAGTGACCTTAATTTTGTAATGCTGTGTCCTGGAGAAGATGTCTTCCTGATCCCAACTGCTGTTCAGATTATGCCTTGAAGATTTAATAACCCTGGTACATTATTTTGTAACTAGAAAGTTTTTATTATTTATAGGAGTCTAATAATTCTTTAAATCTGGCTCAGCTGTTTGTCTCAGTAATGTCTTATACTGAATGTCACATGTTAATTACAAGTTGCACAACAAAGTATTTACTTTCTGATAAAGCAGTTTACCTGATTACCTTTATTTAGTTAAAAATCAATACTAGTGTGTCCCACGGAGTCTGAAGTTTCTCAGTGCCATCTCCAAATAAACCTAGTTTATTTTATTTTTAGGTGGAAAATGAGCACATGGGCCCAGACTGTCGGCTTGGATCCAAGGATGGTAGGCCTTTCTCTGGTGTTACAGCATGTATAGATTTCTGTGCCCACGCCCATAAGGACACACACAACATGCACAATGGAAGCACTGTGGTATGTACATTTCATTTTCTCATTTGTGCTGTTTTCTGTTGTGATTTTTAAATGCTGCTTCATTTAGTGATACATTTGCATGAAGCATTTAAGGTGCTAAAATATTACGAGTGTATCTTCGTATAAATATCCACAGGAGTTGGGTGTGTTTATTCTTAGCCTGCAGAAGTCTTATTATTATTCACTTTATTATTCTGCAGAATAAGAAAAGCAAGGTGCAATCTAGGATAAAATACCTACAGCTATCTCAGATATACAAGTCCTGCATGCTCAGTCTACCTTAGGACAGATAACATATTCAAAGTAAAGGTTTGATGTCCAAAGTAAAATAAAAGAAACATGCCCTGCAGCCAAGAATTGCATAATGCTCCTGCAGAAGAAGATCTTATGTAAATGAGCTCATTATCTGTCACATTTTATCACTCTCGGTTTTCACATTCACCAACCTCTCCTTCCTTATCACCATGGTGCCCGACAGGCTCTAGGCTGGTGTAGCTATTGGTAGGAAAATAGACCAGGTAACATCATGAAGCATGTGCTGGAGTTATTTAAAAAAGTCTTTGTGGTATTAATTAAGGGGAATAGTCTCCCATAGTCCTAGTGTGGAAGGAATGCCTCTAGTTGTCATTCCGTGGTATGTGGTTGATACCATAGATGTTCATTGTATGATTAGTGGAAAAAAGTGAGAGAAGGAGCACCATTTCTATTAAATAACCTTTTAGAAAATGAGGCCTGAAGACAGGTAAGCTCAGAACAAAATAAATCCAAGAATGCTTTTGTAAATATATTGTTTTCAGCAGTGTGAGCTTTAATTACAAGCACTTCCTGCATAGTCGGGATGCTTTTGTGAATGTCATTGGAAATCACATTCAAGCATAATCTCTGTATTTAAAAGTATATGTAAAATCTCTGCCTTAATTAGGGCTAGTGTCTTCTTCAAAAATTGGAAAATTAAAATTTAATGTTATATTCCTGTAGTTTAAGAAATATAGCCCAATCCTGCACATTACTTGAGCATGTGCCCAACATTAAGCGTGTGAGTGGTCCCAGTCACTTAACTGGAACTACTCACATGCTTACTGTTAATCATGTGCTTTGTTGGATAGGGATCTCTGGCTTTAAGGCTGTAAGAGTCTTTAACGGTTATCCATGAACAGCAAACCTGAATTGACTTGTTGTGTTTTGCTAATAGTGAATGTCTTCAGATAAGATTATGAAATAGCTTATTCACAAAATATACCTTACAGAAAAGTATAAAACTAATTAAAGTATATACAGTGTAACTGTATTGAACTAGAACTTCCTCAATGTGGAAATTCAGAGGGAAGATTTAAGAATTCAGAATTTGAAAATGTGTCTTGCCTTTGGCGATTAAACTACTTGCCTTTGGAGATTAAACTGCTTTGACATATGTATGCTAATATAACGTGGTTCTATCTAAAATAAGATTGTTTTGATACATGCAATATTATTTCATATTAAAAGACATAATTACATGGAACTTAAGTCTACTACCACCTATTTAGGAATAGATCCTGAAAAGAGAAATGATGATGATGTTGGAAAATACAGTATATCAGAGTAGGAATGTCTTAGATGATCTTAAATTAATATGGGTTCCTTTTAAAGAACATATTGGGATCAACTGAATATACATTTATTTATCTAGAGTCATTGGTGTTATTTCAGCACCAGGAAACGTTCATTAGGGACGCTTCTGTATTTCTTTCAATATTGTCATATGCAGTATGTTTTGTGAATTTTTCCAAATCAAATTAGTTGTGTAATCATATTCTTTATTAATATCTTTAGCTAGAGCAATTTAAATCTAGTTTATTTTATGGGAATTGATTCTGTGGAGATCACATTTGAGCAAAAAAATGAAGGTATTAAAACTATATTTATGTGGAAAAGCTAACCAGTGGGCAGCTGTGAATATTTCCTGTTTGCTCTGTAGTGGTATAAAAATACTTAGAAATTCTACAAGGGTATGTACTAACCTGTGTATTTGGAAATACTGGATGTACTTTATCTTTATGAAAGCACCTTTTTTACCCAATAAATATAGCATCATTTTCACTCCATCAGACTCTTTTGTTATCTTTTTAACAATCTTCTTAGGATGATTCAGGTACCAGGTAGAGTGTTCCCTGGTGAGGTAGAAGCCATGATTATAGTTGAATGGCACAAGGACAGTTGTATAAGAATTAAAAGTGTCAATCTGAATTTTTCTTCAGTATTTGTGTTGCTTCAAAGGATTAGCTGAAATGGGTCAACTTCATGCCTGTGTAAATCCATTGAAATCAGTGGATTTACACAAGGGATTCATTTGGCCCAGTGGATTTTACAAAGAGTAAAAGTAAAAGTAACTAATGAAAGCATGGCTAGTGCAGTAATAGCTATTATACTGGTGGTTCATGTCCTATTGGACAGTGCCTCTAACAATGGGTGAAGGGTGGGATGAGTGGGGAGACAAACTACAATTATACGTGACTACTCATACCATTCAGTCTGTGGCACTGGCTGGGGAAAAAGTCAAGGGAGGAAAGTGACTCTGTGGTCCAAGGGCTGCTGCCTGTTTCCTTTTGGCCTTTCTGAATAGGAAGGAGAGATTGGTAGGGTAGCAATAGATACCTTCACAGAGAGGGTCAGTGGCTGTGAGGAAACTGCCATACTTCAGACCCTACTGCAGAAGCATTCCCTAGCTTTGAATGAAGTTAGTGAGAAAAGAAGAGATGATGTCACCTTTCAAATTGCCCATTCAGCTTCTCTTCACACTGTCTTCACTGCTTGGCAAGAGTGCCTTTTTTCACTCTCACAACAGCACACGGGTACCTACAGATTTCTTCTTTACTAGCACAAATAATATCCCATAACTCTGGTTCATGAACAATAAGCAGCATGGAGGTTCATGAAGAATAAATCATGCCATTTGAGTCTGATCACTTTTTGTGATCTATGTAGAATACTAATATGATACCTGAAGCTCATATAATGGGTGAGACGTTTTGGGACCTCTTGAAGTATTAGAAACCATGTGTTTAATTTTTTTGTAATAAACATATTAATTCAAATAAACATAAGCAACACTACTTTTTAAAAAGCCTGAAAAATGGCTGATGGGCAAAGAATAAATACAAATGGCATTGCAATCAGTTTGGATTTCACAAGTGTTAACATAGGAGTTTTATTTTATTTTAGTAGTTTTGTCAATGATCTGAAAGAGGAAGCAAAAAAAATAAATTAAACTAAGATGTAACTTCTGGCTTTGAATCCTCTGCAAACCCTGAAAGAATATAAAGTACAAATCTAGGGCCTGATTCTCCTCTCTGTTAGACACATGCACACAGTGTAAACCATAAGTCAGTGATTTGAAGTTAACAAAATTATACTTTTTTGAATCTGGTGCAAGAAGAGAATCACACCCCAAATATCAAACTAGAAAGATAGAAAAATGACAGAGATTCATAAAATGAGGTTCAGGTTAGGAAAAATGCAGTAAACTTTTCTTTTTTGGAATAATATTGTGAATCAAAGCTACTGCAAGTAAGGGAGATGCCAGACATGTAAATGTATAGTATCACAGGTTAAGAAGGCAATAATTCCTCTTTATATAGCATCAGTGTTACTTAATTTGGAGTACCACGCATGTTTTTCACTGTTCTACCAGTATTTCAAATGAGATTGACAAACCAGAGAAGATGCAGAGAACAGAAACAAAGATGGTTAAGGGAAAGGAGGAATTGTCCTATGAAGATAAGGAGAATTGTAAGTGTTGTAGAGATAGATTATAAAGGAATGATATATTATGTCACTGTTAAGGACAACAGAATTGTCCAGGTTTGCTTTAAGTGGAGAATAATAATTAACATTCAGAAAATTTAAGCAGGACATTGGGAAAAATATTGAATAATTTGAATAAAGGGAAGTGCTGGAATACCCATCACTGGAATTATTAAAACTTGGCCGAGGCAACTTGTACTTAGATGTTCTGTAGGTAACACTCCTGCATTAGCAGAAGGAGGAACTAGATAATCTAATAGGATTTTTCCATCCCTAGGATTCTAGAATGAGATAAGAAGAGAGAAGATCAGAATAAGAGATGGTTTAAATTGATTAGGACACTGCAAATTTACCACCAGGCTGCATGCTTAAGATCAGAAGATCTAGCTCCACCTAAAGTCACACTACCTTCATGAACTCATCTTGACTTCTGATGTGGTTGTTGGGGGAAAAAAACAAAAAATGCTACCGTTATAGGAGGCTGATACTGAGGGCTTTTGAAAGGCTAGCCATTGCATAGTACTGGCCAAATACCACCTAGGATTGCAGAGGAAGTCAGAGAAGCCTGTGTTATTTATGGCTTTACAGGAAACTCTTTTTATCACATCTTAGTGGAATCACTATTAGCATACTGTCAAGTGCCAGAGGAGTCGTATCAACCAAGTCATTTCAGAAAGCAAGAGTGAGATCAGGTGAGACTGGATTTATTTAACTGGTAAAGTTTTTTTAATACTAGTTCCTTAAGTCAGAGACAAAGACTAATTGAAGTAGCAGAACCTATGATATGGAACAACTGCAGTTTTGGAACATAATGCAGCTATGCCCAGGTACCCTGCAAAGCATGTACATGCCTATAGTGTAGCTACCAAAGGTGCTAAGAAATGTGTTTTGCTACCACACCCCCTACAGCACCAAGTAAAACTAACAGATTTATACAAAATGAAAAACAATTAAAGCCCCGAGGATAAGCACTATCAAAATATTTAAACTAGCATTGCTTTACTGGGCATGTATACAGTGGAGCCAGAAATATACTGCATCCAGCGTAGACAAAAAAACCAAACGCTTGTTGACCTTTGTTTCTAAGGAAATATTGCTTGTGTTGTGTGGTACTTGTGGCAGTTATAGATGTTCATTAATGTCTTAGTGGGCACAGGCAATAAGAACATAAGAATGGCTGTACCGGGTCAGACCAAAGGTCCATCTAGTCCAGTATCCTATCTACCAACAGTGGCCAAAGCCAGGTGCCCCAGAGGGAGTGAACCGAACAGGCAATGATCAAGTGATCTCTCTCCTGCCATCCATCTCCATCCTCTGACAAACAGAGGCTAGGGACACCATTCTTTACCCATCCTGGCTAATAGCCATTTATGGACTTCATCATCATGAATTTATCCAGTTCTCTTTTAAACACTGTTATAGTCCTAGCCTTCACAACCTCCTCAGGTAAGGAGTTCCACAAGTTGACTGTGCGCTGCGTGAAGAACAACTTTCTTTTATTTGTTTTAAACCTGCTGCCTATTAATTTCATTTG
>NC_133783.1:22120030-22132102 GCF_003597395.2 Chelonoidis abingdonii
TTTATCGGTCAGTGAATAGGGATAGGTACGAAGGGTGACCGGCCAGTGTGTGCAGCAGGTCGGTGCGGGCATCCGGCTTAGACAAGCTACCTGCCGTGTGGCAGGTTGCACGGGAGCAAGGGCAGGAGCTGACACGCGCGCGCCGGGACAGTCGGCACTGGATTGTACGCCTTTGGGACCGATCAACCGGTGGCAGCGTCGCCGGTGCTCTGTAGTATTTGTGCCGGGCGATCCAAGTGAGATGAGCCTCTGGCTGCGGTCAGTTGCATGAAGCAGAGGAGCAGGAACTCAACCATGGGCGTGCCGGGAGCAGTCAGGCATGGGTCCGATGCGCTTGTGGGACCGGGATCAACGGTGCCGATGTTGCGTGCCGCGGCAGGAGTCGTGCCGGGCGATCCGAGGTAGATGAGCTCTCTGGCTGCGGTCCGTTGGCATGGAAGCAGCAGAGCAGAAGCTCAACACAGCGCATGCCGGGAGCGCCGAGGCACCGGATTCGACGCCTTGTGGACGAGACGGGTGGCACGTAGGCGTGCCGCAGCAGGAGTCGGTGCCGGCGATCGACTTGAACGAGCTCACTGGCTGCGGTGCAGATGGCACAAGCAGCAGGAGCAGAGCTCAACCACAGCGCATGCCGGGGCGGCCACACCGGATTCGATGGCCCTTGTGGGACGGATCGACGGTGTCGACGTAGCGGTCGCGGCAGGAGTCGGTGCCGGGCGATCCGACTTAGCGAGCTCACTGCTGCGGTGCAGATGCACGGAAGCAGCAGGAGCAGGAAGCTCAACACACGCATGCCGGGGAGCGGCCAGGCACCGATTCGACGGCCCTTGTGGGACCCGGATCGCGTGTCGACGTAGGCCGGTGCCGTGGCAGGATCGGTGCGGCGATCCGACTTAGACGAGCTCACTGCTGCGGTCAGATGGCAGGAAGCAGCAGGAGCAGGAAGCTCAACCACGGCGCGTGCCGGGAGCGGACAGGCACTGGATTCGACGGCCCCGCGGACCGGAATCAAGGTGCGGCATCCTCAGGTTCTGCAGTGTCAGTGCCGGGCGATCCAACTGTGATGACTCTCTGCTGCGGTGCTGTTGGCACGGAAGCAGCAGGAGCAGGGAGCTCAACCACAGCGCGTGCCGGAGCTGTCGGCACAAGTAGGAGGAGTGTGGGCTTCTCAACCTCAAAAGATGAGCGGTGCGAGTCGACTTCGGTGCGGCAACGCGGCCTGCCAGCGGGTCCGTGCCGAGGAGCGCTTCTGTCCGCCGAATAGCCCGCGCTTGTGCAGAAGGTGGAGGGAAATGAAAGTGCCGCTCCCGTTGTTGTCGGCTAAACGCCGTGCAAATGGGGCACTTATCTGCGATCCCGAGGCACCGCAAACAGGAGTTTGGGATTTCCTTCAAACGCCGGAGCGGCAGGCACGGACTAAAAACGGTGAGCCGGCATGGGCTCAGCACCGGTTGCAGGAAGGGGCTACTCCCCGACCCCGCTAGTATCATAATAACTATTAAGAAAACGTATAAGGATTATACTGTATTAACAAGAACTACGAGTAGCTGGGAAGCGGAGTCAGCTAAGCTGCGCTCCACTGTTCCAACGACCGACACGGGCGGTAAGAAGGAACTGAAGGCGGCTGGGTCGACAGGGGATATATCCGGCACCATAGCGGCGCCACCCAGGGGGCGCCCTGCGACCCACCGAGTGTTGCTAGGGTAAAAATCTTCGACGAAACGTCCGCGGCCGCACACCACCTAACGGAATGGATATGAGCAAGCACTCGAAGAAGAATCATGAGTGATGTTAGAAAGTGGATAAGGAAAAGTTATTTACTATTTCCCATAATGCAAGAACTTAGGGTTCACCAGGCTCTGCCTGCCTACCTGGCCCTGTGTGTGGAACTGGGAGCATTTCTGAGAATACCACCATAGAGATCCTGGATTTCAGTCTCTTCCCTAGCAGCCTAAATTTGGCTTCCAGGACATCTCTCCTACCCTTCCCTATGTCACTGGTACCTACACATACCACGACCACCGGCTCCTCCCCAGCACTGCACATAAGTCTGTCTAGATGCCTCGAGAGATCAGCAACCTTCGCACCAGGCAGGCAAGTCACCATACAGTTCTCCCGGTCATCACAAACCCAGCTATCTACATTTCTTATGATCGAATCTCCCATTACTAACACCTGCCTTTTCCTAGCAACTGGAGTTCCCTCCCCCGGAGAGGTAACCTCAGTGCGAGAGGCAACCCCAGCACCATCTGGAAGGAGTCTCCCAACTATGGGAAGGTTTCCCTCTGCTCCCATTGACTGCTCTGCTTCCCTGGGCCTTTCTTCCTCCTCAACAGCGCAGGGGCTGTCAGACCAGAGGTGGGACAATTCTACATTGTCCTGGTAAGCCTCATCAACATACCTCTCTGCCTCTCTTAGCTCCTCCAGTTCCGCCACTCTGGCCTCCAAAGACCATACGTGGTCTCTGAGGGCCAGGAGCTCCTTGCACCGACTGCACACACATGCCACCCACCCACAAGGCAGGTAATCATACATGCTACACTCAGTGCAATAAACTGGATAGCCCCACCCTGCTGCTAGGCTTCTGCCTGCATTGTCTCCTAGTTAATGAAAGGGTGGTTTAAAGGAAGAAGTTTTGAATGTAGTTTGGTTTATAGGTTTTAAGGGGAATACAGGGGCACAGTTAAAACTGACAAAGGATCCCCATTTCCTTCCTGCTCCCCTTCCAAACTTCCTTGCGAAACTCCCTGTTAGCAGCCCCTGGTCGCAAAGTTCCCTGGTCGCTTGTGCATGGCTTTATAAAGCCCTGGCCTGAGTGAATGCCCCGCCCACTGATTAAGGCTCAGCCAATTACCAGAGGCTTCTAGCTTCAAACCTTCCTTCGAAGCTCACAGTCTCCAACTGCCAGCCACAGCACACGGTCCTTCAAACAAACAGACTGACAAACACAAGCTCAGCACACAGCAAGTAACCCCCCAAACACACACACACACATACTACAGACAGTCACTTACCCCACAGATGCTGTATTTGCTCCTCCTTCAGCTGGAGAACTCCCTTGCGAAACTCCCTCTTAGCAGCCCCTGTTCGCAAATTCACAAGTATCAGTTGGCCACAAATGGATATTCTAAGAAGAACTGAATTATAATACTAGAAGTGCTTTATTGTTAAAACTGGAAGTGTTCAGGGGTCAGCTCCATCCTACCTACCTCATATGGTACATGTGCAGTAGTTTTTAAAGAACAGGGCCCACATTTTCAAAATGCATCCAACTAAAGAGCATGTGCTGAACTTGCATAGTGCTATTATCCAATCCACATGTGTAAATTGTAGATTTTCATATACACTACCCCGACTTTCATGCATGCATTAGCTGTTGTGTGCACTTTTGAAAAATTTGAGTTGATAGTTAATCTGGTTAATGGCTGATAAATGGCTGAGATTTATTATAGCGGTTCTCAATCAGGGGTCTGCAGCCCCCCAGGGTCTGTGAACCGAGGCAGGGCCGGGATTAGACTAGCTGGACTATCTAGAGCAGAAAGCTAGGCACCCCATGGGGTGGAAGCCCCAAGCCCTACCTCCTGTGGCTGACGTCCAGAGCCCTGCTGCCCCGCCACCCAGCAGGGAGGAAGCTCTGAGCCCCGCCATCCTGTGGCTGAAGCCTGGAGATCCTCCAATGCGCAGAGTTGAAGCCACAACACACACACTACCACCCTGCATGGCAGAAGCACCAAGCCTCAGCGCCCCATGGGGTAGAAGCCCTAAGCTCCCAACCGCCCCACGGCACAGAAGCTCCCATCAGGCAGAACGCCAGAGCTCCCCTGCCCCACTACCCAGCAGCTGAAGCCCAGAGCCTAAAGGCGCCTCCCTCATGGCGGAAGCCCTGAATCCCTCTTCACCTCCTACCCCCACTGGTCCCTGAAGTTTTATAGCATGTTAGGGAGGCGTCAGAAAGAGAGAGATTGAAACTCATGGTTTACTATAGTTGGCCAATATACTTTTATTTAGCACTTTAAAACTTGGTGACGTGGTCACAAGGGAGATGAAAATTGGAAGGACCAGAAATTAATTCGAAGAGGTTATTTTTTCCTCATATTAGTGCATTTTCTGTAATTCAAAACCATATTGTATACTACACGATAGCCAATAGAGGAGAAGGTGTTGGAAATCAAGCAGTTACAGGGACAGGGATTTGGTAGAAATTTGTACAAACTGTATAAATATGAACAATATTTCAAATAGGTACAAGTGCATCAAAAGCAGGTTCTATCTCCTCAGGAGTGCTATAGAACAGGATATGAAAAGGGAGGGATGTTTACTGCTGATTCATGCCACAATCCCTCATGAAAATTTGTGCATTTGGGCTGAAGGAGAATTGGTAGGCAAATGCATACAAAGTAATTGAAGTTGCTCTACTTTGTGTATTGTGGACCAGTAGGACTGTGACAGTTATCCACTAGCTTTGGTTGACTATGAGGGAATTAACTGAGTTTTCTTTAGAGACAGAAAGCACTTTTGACAGAGATGCATGATCATTACTCTGTTCACCTCTGAAAGACATTGCTCTCAGAGAAAATCTCTGCAAAATTTTCTCTTTGCTTCACAGACTGTTTCATGGTGTTTGGTTAGTGGAGATGTGTGTAAAGCACCCTTCCAGGTGGTGTCTGCTTGGGCAGAAGGTTCTACCTTAGTAAACTAATTTTTGCAAGACTTATTGTTGCTATCTCCCAGCAATCCTTGTTAAAGATGAACTGTAAATAAAAATCTCAAAATTAGCAATATTTGCAGAATTCTTCCTTAGTCAGGCTTTGTCTTGGATCTCTAGTTTCACCCAGAACTTTATTATACAAAATCAAACTTTTGCTTGTTAGGGCCCTTAAAGTCATATCTGGTTGAAGCCAGCTCTAATGATGTTGCCTTACCATGCTGTAGGGTCATAGCTCTCATCGAGCTGTTGCATAGGGATTTAAGTAAATTCCTGTTCCAATGTGTGTTTTCTCAAAGTTTTTTATTACTTAAACAAGAAACTTTGAAGAACTATATCAAATAATTTAAAGGAAAGAGATGGGGGTGAATGGACTAGTCTGAGCCCCTGAGAACCAAATTCATGCTCCAGGACTTCCATAGAACAAGAGCTGAAGCATTGAAGTAAAGCTCAAGCCAGCAGTTACATCTCTCAAGGAACCCGAAAGAGGAGAAGGGGTAGTTTGAAGGTGAGATTGTGCTCATGTGACACAAAGAGAAGGTGTTTTCAGGATTTATCTGTAGTTTGTGTTTAAAACAAAGCTGGTGTCAATGACAGCTGTTTTAAAATGAGAGCCTTATTTGGATTTAAAAGACCAGTCAGTCCATCTTTTAAAAAGAATAAAAAACTGTTTAAAAATAGCTCCGTATTTGGTCTTGATGACGACCCTCCATTAGTTCAGTGCTGTAAGTAGGTCTTTCCACCGTCATGTGTAGCTGGCAGAGCTTCGTGGAATTTCCTGTAAACACACTTGCAAAAGCAGAACTGACTTGCACAACTTTGCATGGTAAACAAGTTAAAATGTCAGCAGAAGAGAACAAAAAACCCGCTCTTGCTACAAACATAACAACAATACCCTACTGGACACACATACTTGTACGATGTAAGAAAAACGGTCATAAGGAAGTGAGAAACGTCCTTTGACTTTGAGTTCATGATGTTGGTTCTCCAGAAGTTTGGTTTTTGGTATTGTATGCAAAATGTATGGCAAAGATAACGTTCCGCAATGTTAATTATTATTATTTTTTATCTGTATCAGCATTATGCTTTACTGAAGACATGTTTCTCTAAATCTGATTTACTGTTTATGATTAATCATTCGAACCTAGTATCTAATGTTTTCCATTCCAGACAATGAGGACATAAACATGAAATGAAAACCAAAAAGCGGAAAAGGTCTTCTATAAAAACACACAGTCCACAGTGAAAAATAAAGACTTTAAACCATGCAACTTACAATCCATTATTCTTTTCACGTGCAAATCCATAAACTAGATTTAGACTGTCAGCTCTGCTCTCTAAGGCAAGGACTGTCCTTTACTCTGTACCTAGCAGAATGGAGCACTGATTTTGTTGGGGCCTCTAGAGGCTACTGCAATACAAATTAATAATAATAATTAGTACAGAGACCCTTCCGCATTTAAAAACAGTCATTCAATCTCTGTGTTAGTAGGAGTAAAATTTCATCTGCTATCATATAACTGCAAGTATGCCAGAGATGGCCTATAAATAAAGGCTGAAATAAAGGTTGAACTTATAGTGCTGGGAACTTCAAGGATACCTTTTTATATGGTTACATCAGTGAGTTGCTTATTGGAAGTCCTTAGTACAGACTTCATTGTGAAAACAAAACAAATGTCAATAGTAAAGTATAATAGAGTGATCTCCACCTGAGCACCCCGCCTTCATGGCCAAGAGTGCTTCTGCAGTGCCCTCCCTCTGTTTTCCCATTCTTCAGGACTCCTTAAACAAAATACCTTACAGTCTTGCTAATCCAATCACAGATCTCCTTGGGCCTGGTTTCCTTATTAACAATTTGTAAAAAGCAAACAAACAATAAATCTTCTGCCCAGCCTTATACTCCCTGAGGTACTGTTCCTTCCTGCTGTCTGAGCAGCTAGACAGTGCAAGGCCTGGCCTGCCCTGCCTTCTTTGCCTTCTCCCAAAGGAAAACTAAACTTTCAGTTGGGGTCTTCTGACCCAGCCCCAGCACCCTTCTGTAGGGACCATGGTAGGAGACTTTCTGTATAGCTTTTAGATAATGTTTTCACCTCTTAACTGTCCTCACTGAACTCTCTTTGACCCTTTATCACCCAGGTGCAGTTCCACCCTCTTAATTGCTCAGCTGGGAGTACCTGTTCTGGTGCAAGGGCTCTGGACTATTTCCATCACAGGGGACCAGTCACTCTGTGACATAAAGAGTTTAAAAGTTAAATATTTCTTCCTAGGCAAGGGGTCAGTTTCTGAATAAAATACCAATTTCACTAGGAGAACTGATCAACAGTTTGTTCAGCCTTTTCTACAGATAAAGAGTGAGAATTTCACAGGATAATATAGAGTATATTGTAGGCAAGATTCAGTAAATGTTGTCAATCAACTATTAGTCAATCAATAGTTCCTAAAAAAGAATCAGAAGACCTCTTTTCTACTGACATGTGCTAGAATTAGTGTGTGGAATGAATATTTATCCCCAACAGCTCATTGAATTTCTTCTGGTTATGAATCTATCATATCATCTTTTTGTGCAAGTTCAGACATTTGCAGTAGTAGCTAAAATGCCCTTTCAGAATGGATAAAGGTGACTGTATGTTACTATTCTGGACAATATCAGTAATGTGTTTGATAAATGTATACAGTATTACAAGCTGCAACATGGGATGGTTGTCAAGGATAAATGACCTGACATGATACACACCATAACTAATTATAGCTATTTGTGGAACATGTCCCATGCTTTCTATAAATGCTTTTTCTGGTTGTTCAGAATACCAATATCATTTCAAAGGATATGCTGCTTTTTCCATTTTGTAAAAGCAGAGGAGCTTCAGAAATGCTTTCCAAAACTGCTTCCATAACCTACTGTAAACATATTCTGTCTGTAATAATCCAATAGAACTACTTACTGTAGATCTCAGAAAATAGTAAAAGTAAAGTAAGCTAAGTAATTCAGTTGTGAAATTGGTGAATCATTCTTATGACTCGAGTGGACCTTAATGGATAGTCCTTGTCAAAGTGCTGAGACCATGTTAGCAGGCCACTGCAGAGCTAGATGATGATGCAGCATATCTGAGAGAATGGACGTCTATTCTGTTCCCAAAGGACATCTGTTCTGTTCTCAATCTACATAGAGAAGAACTATACAGGAAATTTAGTTTCCAAATTCAGAAATGCATTTTGCCCACTTTGCTGCATCTTCAGTTCAAAACATGTGTCTTACTAATGATGTAGTGGAAAAGGACTACATCAGATTCAGCTCAAGAAGTTCAACTGGCCAAAGATGCAGATCAAAGAACTACAGGATTCAGAACTCTTTGGCTACAAATGTTTCTTCAAATGGTTTAATCATTTCATTCAATTTATGGGTGCATCTTAGAAAAAGAACAGAAATCCACGGTGTCTCCGCACCTTGAATACTGCATGCAGTTCTGGTCAGCCCATCTCAAAAAAGAAATATTAGAATTGGAAAAGGTACAGAGAAAGGTAACAAAAATGAGCAGGGGTATAAAACAGCTTCTGTCTGAACATGAAACTGTTTTTATCTTCAAGTTTATTGGATATCCAAACAAACCATTTGGCCAGCATTTTCTCATTTGGCTATTAAGTGTCCTTGATGATCCAACTAGTATGTCTTTTTGAAAATAATATTTAGTACAGCAGGAGATGCAGCAGGACATAACTCATACTTATAATCCAAAATAGTATAGCATTTTGTCTTTTTCAATCTGCTTTGATTGGTTTGAAATAGAATATTAATAGTAATTCATGTAAAAAGCTACTTTGAATGCTCTCAGCAGTACATTCCAAAGGTTTTCCAATGGATTACTTTATGTAGAGTCCACCATTAATAAAAGGGCTTTTGAACCTAATGTTTCACATTAAGTGAACTTCTCTGCTTTGTCTACAAACTGTTAGAGCATCTAAAAGGCTCTTAGATCATAATTTGCTGCCCTCTAGGACTAATTTTTGAATCCATAGACTAGTCTGGTTTGCTTGCTATTTGATTCTTCTTAGATTCACAGGTATATAAGTGAGATGCTTAGAATGAAAGTTTACCTATGTTAAATGTTAAACTTTCCAACACTGCATTTTGGATACATGCATAATGATGTCTTTTAATTATTTTGTAAATACATGTACTGTTCTATTTGATATAGTCTTAATGCTTTGTCTTGTGGAGTAACCCTGTCCATACTCACAGCTCTGCCAATGTACCTCAACCCTGACCTGTAACAGTCTTTCAGTGCAAGTCCAGGACCTCATTGAACAAAAACTGCCACTTGTGCAGAATTTTGTGTTGGCTTTGTCGTATAAATAGACATTCACTTGGATGAGCTTCCCCCTTCCATATTTTTTCCTCTTATCTTTTTTTCATTTGGCCCTGCATGGTAAAATGTATTTCCCTGTCCCTACCTGCCCTATAGGTCAGCTGAAAAGATGAAAATGATTAAAAGAAGTGAAATTCCCAGATAAGATTCCAGCATAGGAGATGAGAATAAATATTAAAAACATGCAAGGCTTGATTTTCAGGCACTTGTCTGTTGATGTGCAAAAATGCATGCATGTACAAATGTGCCACCACAAGTGGCACTAGGCTTTTAATTTTTAAAATAGACGCATTCTTCTCTGACTGCTGGTCCCTATGTGTATTCCATCGTGGGTACATATGCGCCCAGAGCCAGATAATATTGAAAGCAGTGTCCATGGGTCTGCACATACACCCTGGCTCACCTCATGCCTCCAACCATGGAGATAAAGAGCAGGACAGACCAACTGTCTCTCCAGTTCCTTCTCACCACAGTATGGTCTGGGTTGGAACCTCAAGTGCCCAAAGTTTCAGCTTTATTCCTTTATCCGTTAACATATTTAGATATCTGTAAATAGTTCTTAGAAGTTTTAGAGTTTAAAAGTTGTATCTCTTAGTTTTATAGTTAGCCTTCTCAAGGTGAGAACCCCTCTTCCCTCTTCCTCCCCGCCCCCCGTACCTCGTTTTTGGTACTGGACTATCCCCAGGACTCTGGGCTTCAAAAATTGTGCTTCAGGCTCATGATCCTTCTTGGTCAATGACGACCACCAACACTGCCTTGGGGAAGCCCACATAACAGTGAGGTGCAGTATCTTGCATTCATTCCCCAGCCATACCCAGGAAGGGCAAGAACTTCATCTTAGGAAGCACCTAATGGAAAAGGCCATGGGGCCATAATCGGACCCAGGCTGGGATAACACCGTACAATGGCCTGACTAAGCAAGGAGTGCATCTCCTGCCATGGGGTCCAAACTCAGGAGCCAGGAAGTCTATCCCCACAGATCCTTTGGCGGGGTCCTGTTGGGAAAGCAGAGAGCTTTCTCATAAGCATGAGACTAAATCTTCCTTCAAATCCACTTTGAAGAAGTTGGATTCCGCCCTTTCTAAACTGAGCAATTCTCTAAGCTCAGCCCAAGAGAATTTAGTTCATCCTAAGTCTCAAAATCGTGACAAGAAAGCCCACAAGCTTAGGGCTTCATTGGCACTGGATTGCAATCTGGTGGCACCGGTACCTCCCAAACACAAACACTGGGATCCACTGGAACCAACGAAGAGTGATCATCAAGAGCCTCAGTTACCAACAGTACCGCTAAGGTGGTCTCTGTAGTAGCAGCCTATGTCAGACACCGTGGTTTCACCATCTTCCCCTACCTCAATGATTAGCTCCTCATCTCCACGCCAGAATACCTATATGTCAACTTCGACAATGCTGCAACTCCTCTCCTCTTTGGGGGTCAGCATAAATGCTGAAAAATCCATCCTCACCTTTATGCAGGCTTTAGACTTCATCAGGGTGTCCTTAAATTAAATAACAGCAAGGGCTTATCCGCTGAGGGACAGGTTTCAAGCTAGGTCATAAGCAACCCTCGAGTACCTGTCAAGATTTGTGTCTCTGTCATAGGTCATATGGCTTCATGCATTTACATCACACAATTGACAAGACTCCACCTTTGTTGCCTACAAGTGTGGCTTCAAACAGTGTACTGACCAAACTGGCAGTTCATAAACACCATAGTGACTGCCTGCCAAAGTGATATTGTGCCTGTTATGGTGGAAGAATCCTCGTCACGTGTGCAATGGCATTCCCTTCCTTGCTTCTCTCTGGCCAGGGCAACCATTACTGACACATCGCTGTTGGGCTGTGGCCCACATATGGACAAACGTACAGCCCAGGCACCTGGACATATCCAGAACCCAGGATGTACATCAATGTTCTGGAGTTGCAAGCAAATCAGAGAGCTTGCAAAACCTTTTTTCCATTTATTCAAACTCACCATGCCCTCATAATGTCAGACAACATCACAACCATCTTTTACACCAACTAACAGGAAGGAGCTCGTTCCATCCCCCTGCATGCAGAAGTGGTCAGTCAATAGAACTGGTGTGTTGGCAGTCAGATTACCCTGTTGGCAGTTCACCTTCCCATGAACCAGAACATGCTAGTAGACTCTCAGCAGACACTTTGCTCTCTCACAAGTGGGAGCTACATAACTTGGTGGTGAACAATATTTTTGCTCTGTGGGACCCCCACCAGGGAACTGTTCACCCCCAAACAAATAGGAAATGCCACATTATACTGTTCTAGAGGAACGAAGGTTGCCACTCACAGGGCAATACTCTATTTCTCCCAGGTCAGACTATCTGAACTACGCCTTCCCTCCGCCACCACTCTTGCCTTGAGTTTTACACAAGATTTGACAGGAGAGGTTACGAGTTATTCTCTTTTGCCCTCAGCTGGCCCAGACAGTTTTAGTTGATGAGCCCCCTATTCAGGTCATCTTGGACACTGATCATTATACCAAATTTCCCAGTATCCTGACACTGGGGAATAGCAAGATCAAACATCCCAAACCATGTCCACTTTATCTCAGGGCTTGGTTTTTGGGTGGACAACATCCCTAGAGTGATAATATTCTGAAGCTGTGGAGAACATCCTTTCTAAGGCCTGGTCTACACTACGCGTTTAAATTGATTTAAACAGCGTTAAATCTGTACCCGTCCACACTACAACGCTCTTTATATCGATATAAAGAGCACTTTATATCGATTTCTGTACTCCCAGACGAGAGGAGTAGCGCTAAAATTGATATAAACATATCAGATTAGGGTTAGTGTGGACGGAAATCGACGATATTGGCCTCCGGGTGGTATCCCACAGTGCACCACTGACCGCTCTGGACAGCAATCTGAACTCGGATGCAGCGGGCAGGTAAACAGGAAAAGCCCCGCCAACTTTTGAATTGCATTTCCTGTTTGGCCAGCATGGAACTCTCATCAGCACAGGTGACCAGGCAGAGTTCATCAG